>NC_056747.1:1115296845-1115301845 GCF_019279795.1 Protopterus annectens | reverse complement strand
TTCCCAACCCTCAAGTTGTTGGTCCTCTCTCACGTCCAGAAAGTGCAGGGACCTCCATGATAAGGAAGAGAGGCCTAGGCAAAATTGGATACAAAATCCCACCCAGACATATTTTAACCAGAAGCAGTTACAGATAGTAGATTCTGGTAATGGTGTTGTTTCCACTGTCTTTAATCTGTCAGATAAGGCTTTATCTGATGACCATGTGAAAGTTTTAAGTAAAGGACACTCATTCGCTCCATCTCAAAGAGCGAGGCTTCCAGATTTACTAATGGATTTGAGACTCTTTGCTAGAAAATTGAACTTACAAGTGTCTCTGTCTGAAGGTGACTCCAAATTTCCTTTTACTGAGTCTCAAACTATTTCCTCGATCACTTCAACACCTACAGAAAGCAATGCTAACTTGAATACTGAGAATTCCTCTCAGACTAACTATGTTGTTACTAATGTTCAAAATGATTGCCTTGTAAATAGAAATGTTGATTGCACTGTTTTACGCAAGAAAAGCATATACAATCCACCTTTACATAATACCATTTCGGCCTTTGTTAGAGTGTGTGAGAATGACATCAGACATTTAATAAATTCAGAGTGTCAAGATAAATGGTTTAATTTGTCTCAAAACGAAAAAACAGCCCTTTTTGACCTAGTTCATGATAAAAATATAAGGATAATGAAGGCAGACAAAGGTACTGGGATTGTACTTATGAGACAAAATGATTACATTGCTAAAATTGAAAATTCTTTGTTGAATGATAACTTCTATGAAAAAGTGTCTCTTGATGTGGTACACAATAATTTTGCACACATTGATACTACCTTGAATTCCTTAGTTAAAAAACAAAGCATTTCATATGAAGACTTTATGTTTATGCATACTCCTCATCCATGCTTGGGAAAACTTTTTGGAATTCCCAAGATACACAAGGACGTCAATAACCCTCCTTTCAGATTAATAATTTCAAACAACAGGACTAAAACAGAAAGAATTGCTCAATATGTGGATCATGTACTAAATCCTATAGCTCAATCCAATCCCTTCTACATCAAAGATTCATGGAGTTTTTTGAATAAACTGTTTGTATCTAATTTTCAGGGTTCTGGTAAAACTTTGGTTACTCTCGATGTAGTAGCATTATATACAAGCATACCACATATGGAAGGGTTAAGTTATGTTAAACACTTCCTTCACAAATTTATGAAGTTTCAAAAAGATAAGATTGACACCTTACACACCCTTATGTCCTTGGTATTGGATAATAACTTCTTTCACTTCAATGGCAACATTTTCAAGCAAACCAGAGGGGTAGCCATGGGTACAAAGATGGCCCCAGCTTTTGCAAATGTGGTATTAAGCGAATGGGAGCTAGACACCCTCATCCACCTTCCAGGATTTGAACTCACAGAACACTATTGTCGTTTCATCGACGATATTTTTTTCGTATGGAAGGGCACTAACACACAACTTGAGACTTTTATTGCATCCTTATCTGAAAGCATTGGGTTTTTGCAATTTGTGCTGGCAGGGAAAGGTTCTACCGTTTCTTTTTTAGACATTTCTTTATCTATTGATGCCATGTCTGGTGAACTTTCTTCCAACATCTTTAGGAAGGAGACCTATAGAAACAGTTACTTACATTATAATAGTCAGCACCCCTGGTTTATAAAAAAGAACATTGTTAAGGGACAGTTTGTCAGATTGTCTAGACTGGTGAGCAATGACATCATTTTCGACAAAGAATGTGAGTTTTTAACCTCTCTTTTTGTACAAAAAGAGTATCCATGTCAGTTACTGCACAATATTAGGAAGGACATTGTCAACAATAGATATACCAGATTTAAACCTATTTTAAAGTTTGGCTTTATCCCCAAAAAGCAGTCTTCTGAGTGTGATGATGACAGCTGGTCATTTAGTTTTTCACTGCCTATCAGCAGAGATATGGAGGGTATTAGAAGTGTTATTACCAACAACTGGAGAATACTGACAAGCGACAACTTCATTAGAGGTGCGTTAGGACATTCCCCCAGGTTTTCTTTCAAAAAAACAAGGACTTTTAAATCTATGTTTGAAAGACATGATACGGCTTTTTTGCTTTCTCAACACACCATTATCTCCGGCTCTAAGGGAATGTTCACTTGTGGTAGGTGTGTGGCATGCAATTACATTCTAGTAGGTGACAAATTCAGCTTTACACACTGTAATGTTCCAGTATTTTTTAAAAAAGGGTTTGATTGCAACAGCACTATGGTTGTTTATGCAGCCATCTGTTCCACATGTTCCTGTTTTTACATTGGTAAAACAACCAGAAAGTTAAGTGACAGAATTAAAGAGCATAATGCAGCAGTTAGATCTAAAGATTTATCAAATGCCTTAGGAAAACACAGCGTGTCATGCATTAATTTTTCTGGGTTTAAATTTCTTGTTTTAGAACAAGTCGATCATTTCTTTGGAGATGCTGATGGTTTTCTACAGGTGCTGGAACTAAAGTGGCAGCTTCATTTAGAAGCTGATTTTCATCCAGGTTTGAATGAAACTTTGAATTTGAAGTGTGTACTCAGATGGCTGCAGTGACTTAACTGCTAGGTATAGCTCATGTTTTATTCATGTTTTATGTATATGATATGAAATACATTCTGTTTCCATTTGTCACTTAGCACAGTTGTTTGCCCTTGTTTGGCACTTATTTAAGTATGTATGTTTTATTCATCACATTCATATTAAGTGGCATAATTCTGCTCTCATTCGATGATTTGAAATATTGATACTTTTTGTTTATCAGTTCTTACTGGTTACCTCATTACTACATATAGCAAGTGGTGTGCATTTTTTTGTTATTCTGAAGAAGTTCCTACACAATAAAGGACGAAAGCTTAAACTACTATGAGGACTCATTACTTACTTATTTAATTTTCAAAGTTTATTTTTCTGTATTTTTTATTTTTTGTTTTGTGCACCAGAAGTGAGATTAGGAATTTATGAAGTGTCTTCTGACTAATTTCGGTATAATATTCATATACATACATATATATATATATATATATATATATATATATATATATATATATATATATATATATATACACACATATACATATATATATATATATATATATATATATATATATATATATATATATATATATATATATATATATATACACACACACACACACACACACACACATACATATATATATATATATATATATATATATATATATATACACACATAAATATATATATATATATATACACACACATATATATATATATATATATATATATATATATATATATATATATATATATATATATATATATATACATATAGATATATATATATATATATATATATACACACACACATATATATATATATATATATATATATATATATATATATATATATATATATATATATAGATACACACACACACACACACATACATATATAATATATAAGGTCTGAAGAAGCCGTATGGTGAAAGCGCTAACCTGTATTTCTATCATATTAAAGTTAGTCCTCGAGCTGAATGAGTCTTTGCTTATATTGGATTACATCGCATTATTGTGACTACTGAAGTTTTGAGGACATTTGATGAACTTATCGTACATCTACTGTGGTTCGCTCTCATTGTTACTTATTGGTTTGTTGTTACTGCTTTTGGTTTATTCATTGGGAGCGTTTGCTTCACACAGGCATTTTATTGATATTTTTAACTTGTGCTGCTGTTCCTGCCTGAACGGAGACATGGTAGAAGTGAATTCAGTACAGATTGAGCTTCTGTATGTTGTGAGAGAACCGGAAGTGGTGAATGCTGTTTTGCGTCCAGTCTCTGAGAGGTTCTCAGATTGCTTACAAGTACGAACGAATCCTCTGATTTTATATGAAGCTAGTGAGGAGTCATTGAGTGAACAGAATGTCGACCGCTATGATCGGGAGGGCCTGAGAGTAGTGTTAGAGAAACTGGATGTGGATTTTTGCAGACTTAAAAGGCTACAGACACAAGAACAACATTTTGATGTCTGTATACAACGGCGTATCATTCCAAGGGGTTTGAGGGTTCTAAAAATGCCGACCACAGGTACACAATATCCGGAGCTGCTATACAAGTGGCAGCAACTTAATATCGAGGTAAGCCTCAAATATATGAAATTATTGAATGAATCCTTCACCCCAATGGAAGAAGAATTAAGATCAGCTATTAAGAGACAACAGAACTTAATTTATGAACGTTTTCCTGCTAAGTTTGTAGATGAACATTTTCATAGGTTATTAGATAATGTGTCACAGTATGAGAAAAGACTTTTTGACCAGAAGAGGCCTAAATTACAAAGAGACATTAATGATTTCCAACAAGGACATATTTTTACTTGGCCGAGGGGTAATAATAGGGGGGCTGATCGCCGTACTGGACATGGGGCAAAGACTGATGGACATTTGATCCCAGTAGTGATACTGCTCTTATCAGAGCTAATAATGACAGAAATAATGTTATTTTGCATGTTAATGAACAGGTGAAAACTGATGATTTACATGATGATGGTGCTGTTGTTAATGAACAGATGACTAATAGGGTTGACAGAGAGTTGGATAATAGCACTATACCAATTGATACTAATATAGATACTGTTACCATTAATAGAGCTAATCACTCTGGCAATATATCACCTAAGGAACCGGTTGTTAAGAAGAAAGTTTTTAAGACCAATACACCTGGTAATAGTGCTGGAGGAGTTTCCAATGGTCAAAGGATAGATGCAGGAACTTCTAGTGATGAAGTTTTTGATATTAAGCACCCTTTCCCCATCAGATTCGAGAACAGAGAAGGGAGATTACACTCCATCAGCAGAGGCAGACAGAAAAGGAAGCTATCTCCGGATCGACTTCAGAGTTACAATATAAAGAGGATCTGGGAAGGGAAGGGGACCACATAATAGTTAATATATCATCTCGTACACTTACATTAGATGAAGAAGCCGTTCTTACTAGGGGCCT
>NC_056747.1:1115284345-1115289345 GCF_019279795.1 Protopterus annectens | reverse complement strand
TGGAGTTCGTGTAAGGCACAGCCCGGGACACCGTCTGGTCCCATTGATGCTGTGTTTTTTGCTTTGGAGAGGGCAGCTTTCACCTGTGCATAGTATAGTTGTGTACACCTACCATAAATGTAGATGTTCGAGTGTCTTCACTGTTGCAGTCATGACTGTAGGGTTCTCCCCTGCCGGCAGGCAGCCCTCGGTCGGCCAGAATCCCAAAGTCTGAGTCATGCCGGCTGTTCAGCCATGCTCCCTGACGTCAGAGTGCCAGGAGTACAAAGCTGACAGCCGACGCCATCTTCTCCAGTTTTTCTTGACCCAGATGTCAGGAGTCCCAAAATGAAATAGGTCCCAAAACCTTTGCAAATACACCTCAGAAGAATGGTGAAAAGTAAAAATAAGAGGGGACAGGAGGGAGGGAAACCCAGACTGCAACAGTGAAGACACTCGAACATCTGCATTTATGGTAGGTGTACACAACTGTACTATGTTCATTGTGTTTCACTGTTGCAGTCATGACTTAGGGTAGAATCCCAAAGCTGAAAGAAAGGGAGGTGGTCATAAAGAAGAAGGGGTGGTTAAAAGGCCCTGCAAGACTGCAGAGGCAAAGCCTGCCCTAGACTTAGAGTAGAGAGGTAGATTGTAGTGCTTAGAAAAAGTATGCACTGAACTCCAAGTTGCAGCTTCCAAAATGTCTTTGGTAAGAACTCCCCTGAGGAAGGCCGCAGAAGTGGCAGCAGCTCTGGTGGATTGAGTCCGTATACTCCCTGGGATTTGCTTTCCATGGTGTGAATAACAAAATCTGATTCCATGAGAAATCCATTTAGGAATGGTCTGTTTTGAAATGGCTTTACCTTGGGAACTTGAAGCATAAGAAACAAACAATTGTTCTGATTTTCGGATGTCCTTGGTTCTGTCCAGGTAAAAACGTAGTTGTCTGTGTACATCCAAGGAATGTAAGATCCTTTCCCCTTTATTTTGAGGAGTGGGAAAAAAGGTTGGCAAGTGGATAGTTTGATTTAAAGCCACTTTGAAAACCACCTTGGCATGAAGGTAGGATTAGTCCTCAAAGATACCCTGTCTTGATGAAAAATAATATAAGGTTCCACAGCCATAAGAGCTTGTAACTCTGAAACTCTCCTGGCAGAGGTTAGGGCTGACAAGATAGCTGTTTTCCAAGGTAAAAACTTGATGTCAGAAGAGGCAGCAGGCTCAAAAGGAGGCAAGGTTAGTTTTTCCAAAACATAGTTGAGATTCCAAGCAGGAATGGGAGGAGATCTAGGAGGTCTTCTTAGCTCCTCTGAGAAACTGTCTCATGAGCTGGTGGGAAAAGATGGGAGGGTCTGTATTATAATGAGCAGAAATAGCAGAGGCATGTATCTTAATGGAAGAGAAAGAGAGACCCTTATGTAAGAGATCTGTCAAGTAAAGTAAAATTAAGGTAATGTTAGGAAGAAGAGGATCAGAATCCTGAGTCTCCATCCAGGAACAAAATCTTTTCCATTTTCCTGCATAAGATTTTCTAGTGCTAGGACGTCTGGCTTCTAAAATGACATCCATAACCTGCTTGGGTAGGAAAGAAGAAATCAAAGGCCCTGAATTAACCAGGCCACCAGGCTGAGAGTTCTGACATGAGAGTGTAGAACCTGACCCTGATGTTGGGACAGAAGGTTCGGAGACTGAGGTAAAACCCAAGGGGGCTCCAGACATAGGTTTTTTAGAGTTGGATACCAAAACTGCCGAGGCCAATTTGGAGCCAGCAAGATTATCATCTTGGGCTTGTCCTGTTTTATCTTCAATAAGACTCGTGGTAGAAGAGGAAGAGGTGGAAAGGCATATCCCGAGAGGTTCCTCCAACTGAATGACAGGGCATCCACTTTCCAAGCTTCTCTGTGGAAAGTCCTGGTGCAAAAATTCTGTAGTTGATGAGTGATATGGGATGCAAAGAGGTCTATGTGAGGACATCCCCAGACTGCTGTTATCATCCTGAATATTTTGGTGTCCAGCATCCACTCGTGTGGATCCGAAAGGTTTCTGCTCAGACTGTCTGCCAGGAAGTTTTGTTTCCCTGGTAGAAACTGAGCTTGAAGATCCAGATTGCAAGCTAGAGCTGTGTTCCATAGATCCATGGCTACTCTGCAAAGCGGGTAGGGAAATGAGATCCCCTTACTTGTTTATGTACCACATAACTGTGGTGTTGTCTGTCCGTATTAGTAGTTGTCCTGGTTGTAAAAGATTCCTGAAGGTTAATAGAGCTTTCTGAACGGCTAACATTTCCTTTAAATTGATATGCAGGTGCTTCTGATCCTTTGTCCAAAGGCCCTGCAGACAGTTGCCCTGAAATGGGCTCCCCAAGCATAATCCGAGGTGTCCGTGGTTAGAATCTGAGTGGCAGGAGGCAGACGGAAGGGTTTCCCTTTGTTTAGAGCACATGCCCTGGACCACCAAAGAAATTCCTTTTGAAGGCAAGGAAGGACGGAGATCAGTATGTCTAAACTGTGCAATGCTGAGACCATACACTTTTAGGTACCACTGTATTTTCCTCATGTGTAGTCTTGCATATGGTACGAGAAGGATGCAGGAGGCCATGTAACCCAAAGCCTGCAGGAATTTCCTTGCAGATAGTTGAGTTAAAGTTGCCAAGGTTTTGAAAGTTGAAGCCAGCTGTAATTGTTTTTCAGATGTCAGAAATGCCATCTGGGTTGTGGTGTTTAGAAGAGCACCCAGAAAAGTTACCTGTTGTGATGGTGTCAAATTGGACTTTATGTTTACAGAGAATCCCAGGAACTTGAGGAGGTTCTGTACAAATTCTAGATGCTGGAGTAAGACATCCTTGCTGTCTGCCTGAATTAGACAATCGTCCAGATAAGGGTAAATTTGAATTCCCTTGAGTCTGCAGTAAGCTACTACTGGAGCCAGGCATTTGGTGAAGACCCTGGGCAAAGTAGACAATCCAAAGGGTAGCGCAGAGAATTGAAAGTGCCTCGATCCAGCCTTGAACCTGAGGTATTTTCTGCGATCCTGCCTGATGGGAATGTATAAATATGCCTCCTTTAAATCCAAAGTTACCATCCATACATCTTTGGACAGCATTGGAAGTAGCTGCTGTAGAGTAAGCATCTTGAATTTTGGAATCTCTAGAAAGGTGTTCAAGACCGACAGATCCAGAATGGGTCTCCATGAGTTTTGCTTCCCGGGGACTAGAAAGAGCCTTGAGTAAAAACCTTGTCCCATCTCTGAAAGTGGAACCAGTTCTATGGCATTCATAGCTAAAAGAGCTTCCACCTGGTTTAAGGCCTCCATCCATTGATGTTTTGGAAGGTCTGGCCATCCTCTTGGCCTTGGCAAGGTATGAAAATGGAATTTGTAACCTCTTAAAACCACATCCAAAACCCACTTGTCTTGGGTTATTTGAGTCCAATTTTGATAAAAAAAGAGAGAGTTTTCCTCCGAGAGGGGCTTCCAGGCAAGAAGTTCCTGTAGGGAATCATTGAGTTTGTTTCCTTTGAGTTTGTGACCTGTCCTCTCCTCCCCTAGGGGTGGAAGCAGTCCACTGTCTTGGTCTATAAGAAGCTTGTGCTTGAGCCCTTCCTCTGGAGTGTCTATATCTACCCCTCTGAGGCCTGTCTGAAGTGGGAAAGGACCAATTTTTTGAAGGCCAATTCCTGCTAAATCTAGGTGGCTGTACTTGTAAGAAATCTTTAACTGTTTGCATGGATTTCGCCTTATCCTCCATCTTTTTAATCACCTCTTCAGCTTTTGATCCAAACAAAACATTATGCTGAACAGGAGCATCCAATAATTTAGCCTTTACTTGTTCAGGCAAATTTTGTTCCTTTAGCCATGCATGCCTTCTAATGACTGTGCCGGAGGCAGCAGCCCTACAAGAAGCCTCCAAGGCATCAAATCCACAGTGTAAACCATGCTTCCCAACTTGTTCAGTGGCATGCAGTAAGTCATGTAATTCCTTATCATCTGCACAGGCAGAAATGGAAGTAAGCTTTTGTTTTAAAACAGACAAGAGAAAATGCTGATATTTCAGCATATGAAACTGACAGTTTAAAGCCCTAATGGACAAAGTAGCACAAGTAACAAAGCAAAAAAAGGCCACACACAGCAAACAGAGCACGGTGCCCACACAGGAAAAAAGTTCATAAACCAAAACAGTCATAAAAGTGTGGGTACCTAATGGCAGTTCAACTGGTTTCAGTTATCAGTTCTCACCACGTCACAGGAATAAAAGTCCTCTTCAGGAACACAGGTCATAAAGTCCTCTTCAGGAACACAGGTCATAAACTCTTTCAAGTATCCAAGTAAACGAGACAATCAAGTAAAAGGATAATAATTTATTGTAGTTAGCGCTTTCGCCACGTAGGCTTCATCAGACTTTATACAAAATAAGAAATCGACTTATTTAAAAACTAATGAAACTAAAACCATTGGTCATAAATTATCCAATGAAACAGCAAGGTCATTAACTCATATCTAACACATGAAAGGCCTATGCTGAAAAATGCTGCAAACAGTTGCCTCAAAGCAATACTAAAAAATATTAAATATATTGCCTAAAATACAATGTCATATAAACTACTGACATATATACTAACATTCAATATCTAAGCTAAAATCTAAGCTAAAATCTGCACTAAACAAGTGCATATAATTAAAACATTATATATGGTGATTAATACGAACAAGTAACATATAAACACCTTTGGATGACAGCAACTCTAATGCAGCTAAGTTGCAAACATAAAATAAAAACAGTCTGAACAACAAGTCTAAAATACTGCAGTGTGCAGAAAACACATAAGGTTCACATAATGCACTTAACTTATTTAAAGTGTTGGATTATTAAAATAAAACAAACATCGCACTCTAGTTCATGATGTATCCAGGAAAGCAAAAAAGACAACATTAGGTAGACACAATAAAAACTCTAACTAAATACAGACGAAAACAGAGCCATATGACAATAAAAGTCACTAACCTGAAAGCATAACCTTAAAACC